>NW_027590445.1:0-15000 GCF_964213995.1 Mustelus asterias
GACACCCCCCCCCAATTTCTAACCCTGATGCAAGGCCCCACCCTAAATCCCTCTCTGAATTTCCCCCCTCCCAAATCCCTATAAATCCACCCCGCCTCAATCCCTTTCCCTCCACCCCGACTCGCCCCCCCGCCATCTCCCTCTGACTCCCTACCCCATCCAGACCCTCCCAGATTCTAAGCCCCTGAGATTCCTCTGGAATCCCCCGTGAATGTCTCCCGAGATCGCACCCACCCTCGCCACATTCCTCTGCCCCCGAATCCTGCTCCCTCTCCAATCCCACCCCTTCAATCTGTCTGAGCACCAAACCATGTCTTTTAATCCCGTAAACCCCCCAATCCCTCCTGTATCCCTCAGAACCCCAGAAATTCCCCTCTGAGCCCCTCTTCCCAAATCCCCCTCAATTCCCCCGATTCCCTCCCTCTCAGCCCCGCTAAATCCCAAAGTCCCCATGAGACCCTTAAATCCCCCTGAATCCCTCTAATTCCCGACCACAATCCCTGAGTCTACCCCTACATCCCTCTCCACTCTCCCCCTTTAATACCCTCAATCCCCCCCACTCCAGCCAAATCTGTCGTCCCTCCTCACAATCCCTCTAAATCTCCCGATCCTTCCCTCTGAGCCCCGTATCCCTCGAAGTTCCCCCTCTATCCCCCCCGCCCCTCTCAACCTGGCAAATTCCCACTCCCTCCCTGTGAACAGCCTCTGGACTGACAGATCCCCCCCCTTTCTAATTAGTCCCCCCACCCCCTCCGCGTGTCCATCCCCGTCCACCACCCCCCTGTAAACAGCTCCTGGTGGAGTTGGATGTGGAAACTCTGCCCATTTTAAACATTAACGTTCAAATGACTAATTCCCTTGACACTGAGCAGCCTGTGTTATAACATCCCCCACCCCCATCCTGTACAACAGACCCCCTGTCTGATTCCCCCTCCCCCCTCCTCCATTGCCCCCTTTCTCTGATAACCCCTGACTCTGGTCAGCCCTTTCAGCAGTGCTGAATCCCTCTGAATTGCCCCCGATTCCCTCCCTCTGCGTTCCTGGGCCCTTGCTGCTTGTGAACAGCAAACCCGTGATCTGGCCCGTCCCCCACGAGAGAGCAGAGAGAGAGAGATATATAAGAGACAGAGAAGTAGAGATATGGAGATAGAGAGAATGCTGCTGTAATTCAGACAGAATGATTCACAGAGAGGGGGAAGCAGAGATCAGAGAGATGGAGATGGGGAGGATGCGACTGTAATTCAGACTGATTCACAGAGAAGGAAGCAGAGATCAGAGAGAGGGGGAAGCAGATAGAGAGAGGGAAGCGATAGAGAGAGAGATAAGAGACAAATAAAAGCAGAGTTAATGTTAAAATTTTATTTGTTAATCACAAGTAGGCTTACATTAACACTGCAATGAAGTTATTGTGAAAAGATATAGAGATGGGGAGTGAGAGAGAATGCTGCTGTACTTCAGACAGAATGAGTCACAGAGAGGGAGCAGAGATAGACAGAGGGGGGAGCAGAGATAGAGAGAGAGAGACGGAGAGGAGGCTGCTGTGATTGAGATAAAATGATCCACAGAGAGAGAGAGAGATGTCCAGAGAGGCTGAGATACAAAGTGAGATGTCGCGATAAATAGAAAGTGGGGCTTTGGCAAGACAGAGTGACAAAGTTTCAGAGAGAGTGAAAGATAGAGAGAATGAGAGAAAAAGGGAAAGATGCTGCCATTGTGAGAGGCTGAGGTATAAAGGATGGGGAGAGACAGGGATTGGAAAGATGTGGAGAAACAGTTCTGAGGATGGGGGAGTTGCACAGACAGAGCTTCAGGGAGAGGGATTGAAATCTGTGGGATTACATTGGAGCAGGGATCACTGGGAATACCCCCTCCCCCTGACACACAGACCACGAACCCTCAGTGTAAAAGCCCCACCAGTCTATCTGTGAATAAAAATGAACGACAAAGACACGGGGACTTTTATTAATATTTTTCTCTCTGGTTATAGCTCTTGTCCGAGGATTCCTCACGGCAAAACTATTCGCTCTCTGCATCGCCAAAGTTTCCAATGGAATTCTCCTTGGAAGAGAGAAAGAGAAAATAAAGTGAAATTTGATTAAACACAAAACAAAAGCTGATTAAAAACAATAAAAGGCACAGCAAGATCCCAGGACTTGCTGAAATTCACAATCTCACTGGGGGGTGGGGGGGGGAACATTCACTTTCACCTCCTCATTATTAAACCCTGACAAAATGGGAACACGTTTCAAATGCAATGAACTTCCTGACTGTCCCGATATTGAATTTATTAAACACGTCAAAGCATTCTGGGGGCTTTACTCCAGAGACAGGCCAGTGAATAAACACAGGAGGCCCCAATGAAGTTCCCACTTCTATCAGTCACCTCTCTTCCCCCCCCCCCCCCCCTCTGTTTCTCCCTCTCCGTCTCTTACACACTTCCCCCAGATCTATATCTGTCCAATACCCCGTCTCTGCTCCTGTCTCTGGATAACCTGTCCTGATCTCTGCTCTGTTTCTCTACCTCGAGGTGAATCTGGATTGAAATGCTCTCTCTTAAGTTTCTGTCTGACCGTTTAAAATAAAACTCTCAATCAAAAGGGAAATGAGAGGGGGGCGGGGGAGCAGGAAAACCCACAATCCCACCCTGAAGCGGCTGCTTCACATTTTATTGAACCATTGAATTCAGCCACTTAAACCCTGTTGGGGAATTAAGCGAATGCAAAAGTGCTGCTGAGATTTAGGCCGTGAAGTGCAGCCTAGTCACAGAGGCTGCATTATTCCTCAGGTAGAAAGAACAAACCCCCCTCTCTCCCACCCCCCAGTTAAACAGAACAATCTTCTCCATCCACACCCACAAATCCCAGCGCCCTGTCTGAAAACACAAGCAGGACTCTGGGATTGAGAACAAGCCTTTCCCCCAGGCTCAGGAATTTGAATTTCAGCTCCCTCTCCCTCCCGAGTGCTTCACAGTGAGAGGGAGAGAGAGAGACTGGGAATGCTGCAATCAGGATCCCACAGGGAGTCCCACACTGCAGGAGGACACCCCCCACCCCCAGAGCCTCTGTCCCTTTCCCCCACCCCTCCCTCCACTGACCCCCAACACTCCCCACCCCTTCTCTGTTCACCCAGTTTCTCTCTCTCTCTCCCCCACCCTCCTTCCCCTCCATCTTTTCATGTTTAAAGCATGGGGCTCTGTCATAGTGTGAGGAATATGGGGCAGGGGGACAGAGCATGAGTGCACAGCAAGATCCCACACACACAGCTTGAACAGGGCCAGATACAAAGTGATTTTGAAGTGAGGATTGGGGTAAAGTGAGTGGGAAATGAGGGAACCACACATCTCCCTCTCTCTCCCCTCCATCTCTCCCCCCACCCCCCGACAAATGAAAATAATAAGTCACTCCAGCATTGGTGCTGTTTGTACATTCGATCTGAACAGGGAACCTTCCACTTCGAGCAGAGTCACACCCTTCTCTGATTCCCTCTTTCTCGTGCTGTTTCTCTCTTTCTCTGCCTCTATCTCTGAACCTGTCCAGCCCCCTCTGTGTCTCTCTTGCTTTCCCCCCAGATCTATATATATATCCAATACCCCATCTCTGCCCCGGTCTCTCCTACTCTGGATAATCTGTCCTGATCTCTGCTCTGTTTCCCCGTCTGGGGATGAATGGGGATTAAGATGCTCTCTCTGATAAGTTTCTGTCTGACCGTTTCAAATAATGACGTGTTGTGAGCCACGTTTGCTATTTCTCAGTGATTTCCATGGGGAAATGGGGACGGGAGCTCCTTCTGCAAAGCCAGATCTCTCTCTCACTGCAATGTGGCAGCAGCCAGATTCCAATATCTTTATATTGGGAAAAAATCTATTCAAACACAACAGCACAGATTCAGCCTCAGTCACACAGCCGCTGGTTACAAATCCCACCTTCTGGGAGGGTGTGAGTGAGGGTCTTTTCCCCAGAGACTGGGGAGCTGGGCTGTGAGTGCAGAGCAGAGGACCCCCCCCCCTAACCCAGCCCCCCTCCAGTGTGTCTCCTCTCCCTGCCCCTCTGCCTTTGATCTCCCTCTGTTACCCTCCCTTTCTCTCTCTCTCCTTCCCTGATAACTCACAATCAAAGGAGAAAGATGGGAGAGAGAGAGATAGCAGGAAAACCCACAATCACATCCCCAATCCGATGGATTAAAGCGGCTGCTGCAGGTTTTATTCGGCTGCCTTTTTCTCTCTCTCTCTGTCTGTCTTTCTCTCCTCCCCGCCCCCCCCCCCCCCGCCCTGTCTTTCTCTGTCTCTGTCTGTCTTTCCCTCCCTCCCTGTCTCTCTCTTTCTCTCTCTCTGTCTTTCCCTCCCTGAAATTAAATCAAAAAAATTCACATTGGTGTTTTCCTTCACATTTGATTGAAAGATGAAATATAGACAGGAATGTCTGGGGAGAGAGAGAGGGGAGGGGCGCTGGGATTGGTAAGAACGCTGGAGAGACAGAGACAGGGAAATTATGAACCCCCCATCCAAATAGAAATTCCTGGGAAAAGAGAGAGGAGAATCTGGAGTCACACAGCACAGAAACAGGCCCTTCGGCCCACCAGGTCTATGCTGGCCATCAAATCCCAATCTATCCTCCCCCCATTCCCCAGTGCTTGCTGCACAGCCTACGATGCCTCGGTGATTGAAGTGCTTGAATTTACCCGACCCCGTTTCCACTTTCTTTCCTTTGAACCCACTTTGCGGTCCGTGAGCGAGATTTTGTTGAATAAAGTGTGGTCGCTGTTGCAGTGCGAGCAAAGGCCACAGGCCCAGTGTGTGCACAGCAAGATCCCACAACAGCAGCAGCAGCAACAATGTGAACCTGAATCAGATGGGACACAGTCCTCCCCAACACACCCCCAACACTCTCGCCTGCTGTGAGCCCCCTTCCCCACTCACTACCCTGTGTGTGTGTGTGTACCTGTGTGTGTCCATGTGTGTGTGTGTGTGTGTGTGTGTCTCATCCCAAATTTTCAGAAAGGGTTGAACTCCCTCTTAAAACGAAGCCAAACCCTTTTTAAAACAAAGTCTCTGTGGTGCTCTGGAAGATCCCAGAAGGTGCAGTTCGCTGTGTTGAGTGTGTTTTAATTTGGGAAATGTTTATACAGAGGGAGAGTGAGGCAGAGAGGGGCTGAGGCTGTGAAATCCACCCCCCCCCCCTCGCCCCGGGACCCTCAGAATTGATTCATAACGTGTAGGGCCACACGGGGGCACAGTGGTTGGCGCTGCTGCCTCACAGCTCCAGGGACCCGGGTTCAATTCCCGGCTCGGGTCACTGTGATCCTGTGTCTCTTCCCCCACCCCCTCACTGCACCCCCACAAACCTCACCTCTTGCTTTCTTTTCCTGTTTTCCCCCTCACTCTCCCACTCCCTCCATCTTTCTTTCTCACTCCCTGTCTGCCTTTCTCTCTCTCTCCGTCCATCTTTTTTTCTCTCTCTCTCTCCCACTCCCTCCATCTTTCTCTGTCTTTCTCTCTCTCTCCCTCACCCTCACATTGTTTCTCTTTTTCTCCCTGCCTGTCTCTCTCTCTCTCTCTGTCTTTCCCCCTCTTTCTCTTTCTGTCTCTCTCTCTCTCTCTGTCTTTCCCCCTCTTTCTCTTTCCCTCTCTCTCTCTTTCTCCCTCCCTCCCTGTCTTTCTCTTACTCTCTCTGAGACTGGGAATGCTGCAATCAGGATCCCACAGGGAGTCCCACACTGCAGGAGGACACCCCCCACCCCCAGAGCCTCTGTCTCTATCCCCCTACCGCCCCCTCCACTGAGCCCCCTCCAATCCCACCCCTTCTCTGTTCCTCTCTCTACCCCACCCTCCTTCCCCTCCATCTTTTTATGTTTAAAATGTGGGGCGCTGTCACGGTGCGGGGAATATGGGGAGGGGAGGAGGGGGGACAGAGAGCATGAGGGCACAACAAGATCCCACACACAGCCTGAACAGGGCCAGATACAAAGTGATTTTTAAATGAGGATTGGGGTAAAGTGAGTGGGAAATGAGGGAACCACACGTCTCCCTCTCTCTCCCTCCACACGAGAGACCCCCAGATCCTGTGTCTCTTCCCCCACCCCTCACTGCACCCCCCACAACCCTGACCTCTTGCTACCCTTTCCTGCTTTCCCTCACTCTCCCCGTCTCTGTCTCTCTCTCCCTTTCTCTCTCTCTCCCTTTCTCTCTTTCTTTCTCTCCCTCTCTGTCTCTTTCTCTCTGTCTCTCTCTCCTTCTCTCTCCCCCTTTCTTTCTCTCCCCCTTTCTTTCTTTACAACACATCAAATATGAGGAAAATATATTTTCAAACAACAGCACAGATTCAGCCTCAGTTACACAGTCGCTGTTTATAAATCCCACCTTCTGGGAGGCTGTGAGTGAGGGTCTTTATCTCAGAGTAAAGTAAAAAGTAAAGTAAAGTTTATTTCTTAGTCACAAGTAAGGCTTACATTAACACTGCAATGAAGTTACTGTGAAATTCTCCTAGTCGCCACACTCTGGCGCCTGTTAATGCGCCAGAGTGGGTTAATGCACCTAACCAGAGACTGGGGAGCTGGCTGGGCTGTGAGTGCACAGCGGAGGCTCCCCCACCCCCACCCGCTAACCCACTCCCCTCCAATCTCTCTCCTCTCCCTGCCCCTCTGCCTTTGCTCTCTCTCTCTCTCTCTCTGTTACCATCCCTTTCTCTCTCTCTCTCTCTCTGTTACCATCCCTTTCTCTCTCTCTCTCTCTGTTACCATCCCTTTCTCTCTCTCTCTCTCTCTGTTACCATCCCTTTCTCTCTCTCTCGCTCTCTGTTACCATCCCTTTCTCTCTCTCTCTCTCTCTGTTACCATCCCTTTCTCTCTCTCTCTCTCTCTCTCTCTGTTACCATCCCTTTCTATCTCTCTCTCTTCCTCCCTGATAACTCTCAATCACGGGAGAAAGATTGAAGAGAAAGAGATATAGCAGGAAAACCCACAATCACATCCCAAATCCAATGAAAGGGTTGACCAGGAAACATCCTGGTCAACCGCCTGCTATGGAGGGTATTGGCTGTGAGGATTGATTGAATAAACTGGGATTGTTCTCCCTGGAAAGACAGAGGCTGAGGGACGACCAGCTGGAAGTTTATAAAATCATGAGGGGTGTGGCAAGGATGAACAGTTGGGAGCTTTTTCCCAGGACAGAAATGATAATTACAAGGGGAACAAGTTCAAGATAAGGGGGAAAGGTTGAGTGGAGATGTGCGGGGAAGGTTTTTACACAGAGGGTGGTGGGGGCCTGGAATGCGCTGCCAAGTGAGGTGGTTGAGGCAGATACATTAGTGACATTTAAGACTTATCTGGATAGACACATGAACAAACGGGGTACAGAGGGATACAGGCCATTGGTCTCGATAGGTAAACATGATCGGCGCAGGCTTGGAGGGCCAAAGGACCTGTTCCTGTGCTGTGCTGTTCTTTGTATTAAAGTGGCTGCTGCAGGTTTTATTCGACCGTCGAGTCCCATCGATTTAAACACAGGCACTGTTTGGAAAAGGAGCAAAATGCAAAAGCTTTCCTGAGGTTAGGCCTGGGATTGAGGCCTGGTCACAGAGGCTGCATTATACATCCTGGACAAAGAACAGGTTCCCCAGGCCCCGGCCAGTTCACCAGAACAATCCCCTCCAGCCCCGAAACCTCCCGGACAGGGCCTGGGAGGAGGGAGGGGGGGGGAAAGGGAACCAGTGCTGCCCCCACCCCCTGTCCCCTTCCACCCTCCCCTCACACCGCACGCAGCCCCCATTACAGAATCATAGAATCCGACAGTACAGAAGGAGGCCATTCGGCCCATCAGGTCTACACCGCCCACATTCACATCCAGGCCCCATCCTCATTACTCCATGTGACTTTCTCTCTCTCTCTGTCTCTCTCTCCCGATCTCTTTGTGTGACTTTCTCTCTCTCTCTGTCTCTCTCTCCCTCTCTCTTTGTGTGACTTTCTCTCTGTCTCTCCCGATCTCTCTCTCCCTGTCTAATATGGTTATGAAGCTGCGTATATAAGGTTAAAGATGTGGTGTTTGACAAATGTAAATATTGAAAAGAAATGCTGAGAAAACCAAACCGAACCATCCAGCGTTGTGTCTTTAGAAAGCCTGTGTCTTTGTGCTGGGGATTTTAAACTGCAGAAAGCAGGCTGCAGAAGACAACTTTACAACATTTGTGTCCAAAGCAGCAACCAGAGTCCCAGCAGAGCAAAACAGGCTTTGAATTGGGTCAATGATTTTAAAACAAGCTCTCAAACACACACAACCAATTGCATTCAAATTGGGGCGTTGGTGACAGCCTCAAGCCACTCAAATTGCAGGAATACTGTGAGGAAATTCTGGGTATTTAAACCAGGGACAGGGGGAAATAACGGGGAGGGAGCGACCTTGCTGCCTCTTTAGATTGAAGGAGGGAGAGTCTGATACTGAATCCTGCAGTAATATATACAGCTTCATCACATCACCATCTAAATAGAAGCAGAAACCAACTCAGAAAGTATTCCAGACCCAAGCAGCAGAAGAAAGTTCACACTTCCAACAGACGCCTGGTGTTATATTATTTGAGGGTGACTCTATTCTGTAATGATTTATTTCATTATTCCTGAGTGAGTCTTGTCATTGGAACAGCATTCTACTGGGGTGTTTATTCAGTTTGTTCATTGTTTTAATAAGATTGTCACCCAGTCTAAATTAAAGACCTGTTAGTTGTTCCTGATACAGAGAGTGTCAGATCCTGCTTTAATTTACCAATTCCTCCCACAGTCCAAAGCTGTGCGGGTTGGGTGGATTGGCCGTGTTAAATTGACCCTAGAGTCAGGGGGATTAGCAGGTTAAAAGTGTGGAGTTATGGGAATAGGGCCTGGTTGGGATTGTGGTCGGTACAGACTAGATGGGCCGAATGGCCTCCTTCTGCACTGCAGGGATTGAATGTCTAAAACCAGTAGCTTCCTCCTGTCTCACACACACTTACTTAAGATTACGAAGCAAGGTGTATCCCTTTAGGGGGTTACAAAATAACACAGAGGGAAACATCACCTCAGCGTGGTAACAATATTTATAATCCCACAATCACACACCCACCCTCCCTTAGTCAATGAATGAATGATTCAAATGACAATGAAGGTAATTCTGCACAGCAAGATCCCACTGCCAGTCCCACGATGGAGGAGGATACCCCCAGACTCTGTGTCTCTTTCCCCCTGTCCCTCCTGAGACCCTCTCACACCCCCCCACACCGTCTCTGTTTAGCTCTCCCTCCATTTCTCTATCTCTCTCTCTGCCTCCTCCCCCTCCCAAACCCTTCTTCTTCCCCTCAATCTTTCCTGTTTAAAGTTCTGCTCACGGGTCACAGTGCGAGGAATAGGGAGCCAGACCCACCTGTGTGCACAGCAAGATCCCACACACACACAACCTGGTGAGGGCCGGATTAAATAAATGTTGTGGGTGAGGACTGCAGGAGAGTGTGTGGGAAATAGGATCCACTCCTCTCTCTCTCTCTCTCTCTTCCCAAATTAAATTGACAACAATTCACATTGGTGTTTTCTTAAACATTTTATTGAAAGATGAAATATAGACAGGAATGTCTGGGGAGAGAGAGAGGGGAGGGGTGCTGGGATTGGTAAGAACGCTGGAGAGACAGAGACAGGGAAATTCTATACCCACCCCCCCATCCAAATAGAAATTCCTGGGAAAAGAGAGAGAGAAAAGAATCTGGAGTCACACAGCACAGAAACAGGCCCTTCGGCCCACCAGCTCCATGCTGGCCATCAAATCCCAATCTATCCTCCTCCCATTCCCCAGCACTTGCTCCAGAGCCTACGATGCCTCGGCGATTAAAGTGCTTGAATTTACCCGACCCCTTTTCAAGCTTTTTCCTTGAACCCACTTTGCGGTCCCTGGGCCAGATTTTGTTTAATAAAGTGTGGTCGCTGTTGCAGTGCAGGCAAAGGCCACAGGCCCAGTGTGTGCACAGCAAGATCCCACAGCAGCAGCAATGTGAACCTGAATCAGATGGGACACAGTCCTCCCCCCACCCCTCCACTCTCTCGCCTGCTGTGACCCCCCTTCCCCACTCACTACCCTGTGTGTGTGTGTCTGTGTGTCTGCATCATCCCAAATCTCCAGAAAGGCTGGAACTCCCTCTTAAAAGTAACCCTTTTTAAAACTAAAATCCCTGTGGTGCACAGCAAGATCCCACAAAGTGCAGTCAGCTGTGTTGAGCATTTTTTAATTTGGGAATTGTTGAAACAGAGTGAGGGAGCCAGAGAGGGGCTGAGACAGTGAAATCCCTCTCTCAGGACCCTCAGAATTAAACTGGAGACCCTGTCCCTCACTGAAACCCCCCCTCCCTCTAACAGCCTGTGTCTCTCCCCCTGCATCTAACCCACAACTCCAGCTGTTTCCATCCCTCCCTCTTCCTCTCTCTCCCTGCCTCTCTCTCTACATCTGTTTCTGCTCGAGAAGAGACAGGGAGAGAGAGACAGATATTTGATAATTAATTGTGTATGGTCGCATTATTGAGTGTGGTTTAATTTGGTGATTCTTTTATACAGAGAGGCAGAGAGAGAGGTGAAGACAGTGACATTCTCTCCCTGGCACCCTCGCAAGTTCAGAGACACAAAAGCTGCAGACACTCACACACAAACTGGGTTTGGTAAGTTTCCCAATCTCTGCAGCTTCCCATGTGGCCCAGGGTTTGAATTGAAATTTAAAAGCAGCTTGGAGACACTGCAGGATTTTTGAGTTTCTCCCCCCCCCCCCCCCCTCACCCTGTAAATATAAAATAGAAATTCCTGGATTACAATATTCCCTTGGACTGAGCAGAGGGAATGTGTGAGTGGTGTGTGTGTGTCTGAGACCTAGGCTGGATTTGGGAATATCTGCCTGCTGAAGAGGGTCAGTGAAACCATCCTGGCTGAATATCTCATCGCTAAAGAGTCACAGAGAGAGATATCTGATCAATAAATGTGTTACTGAACCCACTCTGGATGCTCCCTCTATCTCTGTCTCTCTCAGTAACTTCATTGCAGTGTTAATGTAAGCCTTGTGACACTAATAAATAAACTTTAAATCTTTCAACTTTAAAACCTCTGTCTCTTTCTGTCTCTCTCGGTAACTGCAGCGTTAATGTGAGCCTTACTTATGACACTAATAAACAAATTTTAAAACTTTAAACATCCTCTCTGTCTCTTTATCTCTATGTCTCTGTCTCTGTGTGTCTCTCTGTCTCTCTCTCAGTAACTTCATTGCAGTGTTAATGTAAGCCTTACTTGTGACACTAATAATCAAACTTTAAAACTTTCAACTTTAAAAACTCTGTCTGTGTGTCTCTGTCTCAATTCAGACACTAGTTCAGTGCCAGGTTGAGAGGGGGTCAGTATTGAGCAGAATGGGAGGCAGTTTGATACAAAGTTTGCAGAAACTGCAGCGAGTGTTTGTAAACATGTTGGGGTTTGTGGAAAGGTCAGTGTGTAACAAGCTGAGGGAAGGTGTTTCCACTTCACATGTGGCTACTTTTTGGCAATGGGAGTTACCTTTGCATCTACAGGGAGCTCTGAAGCCTCATGGCTTTCTGCCTGCCTCTGTTTGAACAGTTTAATATGTTTCAGCACTGAGACCTCTGGCCCTTGTTGGGAATATCAGTCTCCCAGAATACCAGTATACCTGACTGCCCACCTCCCCCCCGCCCGCCACCCCCAGCCCCCAACCCTGTGTGTGTGTTGTCCCAAGTCTGGAGACTTCCCCACAGTCCCCTGAAAGGTTTAAACTGCCTCTGAGAAAACACCCTTTTTAAAACAAAATCCCCAGCAAGATCCCACAAGGTGCAGTCAGCTGTGTTGAGTGTTTTGTAATTTGGGAAAAGTTTATACAGAGAGAGAGTGAGGCAGAGAGGGGCTGAGACAGTGAAATCAAACCCCCCGGGACACCCAGAATGAAAATCACACAGCACAAAATCCCAGGATTGCCCCTTTCCAGGTTTTACTGAGAGATTGTCCAACTAAATATTAATTCCTGGGAAAAAGAGGGAGAGAGAGAGAATAAAGAGAGGCAGATAGCGGAAGGAAATGGAGAGAAAAGCAGAGAGAAATAGACAGAATGGGGGAAAAGCTGTGGAGAGGATGAAATGAAAATCTGAACATCTGTAAACTGAATTGTAAAGGCCTCTGTGAATTTTATTCAACAATTAGGTTCATTGCTCTGTCTCCGACCCCTGTTATTTTAGATTTAAAACAAACTTATAGACAGTTTCATACATAATTTACTCTGCCACCCACCAAAGGGTTAACGTGTTTGTGACTAATTGCAAAGCCGGGATATTTTAACCCCAGCATTTTAAACTCCAGCCCCCCACACATCCCACAATCGAACCAGAACTGGTTCATCCGAGGAAGCGAGATTAAATTTAAACCTGGATCAGGGTAAGAAAGAGACGACAACTCACTTGCAGCCTATAGAACAGGCCTCAGTCCATCCATCCTCCTCTGGAGAAAAGCCCCTTGTCCAAGGATCCCGAGTCATGTTGCAGTCTTCAAAATTCAAATTCCTGGGGAGAAGAGAAAATAATTAATTAAAGTACAAGAAAATGTTTAAATTAAATAGCACAAGAGCCCAGGATTCCCCCTTCTAAGATTTCACTGAGAGATTGTCTAACTAAATATGAATTCCTTGGGAAGAGATAGAATATAATTAATTTAAATACAAGAAAATGTTTAAATTGAATCCACAAGAGCCCAGGATTCCCCTTTCTCAGTTACACAATCTCTCAGTAAAATCTAAACATTAATTCTTGGGTAAAAGAGAGAGAAATATATTAAAATACCAGAAAATGTTTAAATTAAATCGCACAAGAGCCCAGGATTCCCCTTTCTCAGATTTTACTGAGAGATTGTCCAACAAAATATTATTTCCTGGGAAAAAGAGGGAGAGAGAGGGAATAAAAAAGAGAGACAGATAGAGGAAGGAAAGGAATGGAGAGAGAGAAAGCAGAGAGGAAATAGACAGAATGGGGGAAAAGCTGCAGAGAGGACGAAATGAAATTCTGTACTTCTGAAAACTGAATTGTAAAGGCCTCTGTGAATTTTATTCAACAATTAGGAGCAGCGGTCTGTCACCCATCCCTGTTACCTTGGATTTAAAACAAATTGAGACAGTTTCATATCACAGACATTTAATTTACTCTTTGCCACCCACCAAAGGGTTAATGTGTTTGTAACTAATTGCAAAGCCGGGATATTTTAACCCCAGGGTTTCAAACTCCAGCCCCCCACACCCCACAATCGAACCAGAACTGGTTCATCCGAGGAAGCGAGATTAAAATTAAACCTGGATCAGGGTAATAAAGAGACGACAACTCACATGCGGCCTATAGAACAGGCCTCAGTCCATCCATCCTCCTCTGGAGAAAAGCCCCTTGTCCAAGGATTCCGAGTCATGTTGCAGTCTTCAAAATTCAAATTCCTGGGGAGAAGAGAAAATAATTAATTAAAGTACACGAAAATGTTTAAATTAAATAGCACAAGAGCCCAGGATTCCCCCTTCTAAGATTTCACTGAGAGATTGTCTAACTAAATATGAATTCCTTGGGAAGAGATAGAATATAATTAATTTAAATACAAGAATTTCTGGGGAACAGAGAAAATAATTAATTAAAATACAAGAATTCTTTAAATTAAATAGCACAAGAGGCCAGGATTCCCCCTTCTCAGTTACACAATCTCTCAGTAAAATCTAAATATTAATTCTTGGGGAAAGAGAGAGAAAATAATTAAAATACAAGAAAATATTTAAATTAAATAGCACAGCAAAAACCCAGGATCTCCTCTCAGTTACACAATCTCTCAGTAACACCCAAACACAACAAGTCAGTTGTAAAGCAGAGACTAAAGAGTTAGGGTGGCACGGTAGCACAGTGGTTAGCACTGCTGCTTCACAGCTCCAGGGACCTGGGTTCGATTCCCGGCTTGGGTCACTGTCTGTGTGGAGTTTGCACATTCTCCTCGTGTCTGCATGGGTTTCCTCCGGGTGCTCCGGTTTCCTCCCACAGTCCAAAGATGTGCGGGTTAGGTTGATTGGCCATGCTAAACATTGCCCTTAGTGTCCTGAGATGCCTAGGTTAGAGGGACTAGTGGGTAAATATGTAGGGATATGGGGGTAGGGCCTGGGTGAGATTGTGGTCGGTGCAGACTCGATGGGCCGAATGGCCTCTTTCTGTACTGTAGGGTTTCTATGATTCTATGAGACAGTTCCCTCCCTGTGTGTTTCTCTCTCTCTCTCTATTCCACTCTCATTCAGATCTCGCTCCCTCTGATATGAAACATTAAATCTGGATCAGGTTAATAAACAGACACAACTCACTCAGGGTGAAGCCTGAGCAACAGGCCTCAGTCAGCCCTCCCTCTGGAAGAAGCTCCTCTCCTTCATCCTGGTCACAAACATTCCCGTCCTTTGGATCCTCGACACATCCCCAGTTTTCAAAATTCCTCAGGAGAAAAAGAGATAAAAATTGGTTAAAAAGAGAGAGAAAAAGAGACACGGCCATTTTAACAATAAGACACACAACATATCACAGCGAGGAGTCCAGCATTTCCATTCAAGTCCATTCAGCATCATGTCCACACAAGCAAAGCACAGGTCAAAAAGCAGATTGACACACACACTGACACACACTGAATCAGAGTGGGAATGTTTTCAGTGCAGGGGGATTATTGGTGTGGGGACTGAAGGCTCTCAGATTCACATTTATCCTGAGTGTGCTGGATGCAAACCCCACCCTGAGTCTCTGACATGTTTACAATGTCTGTCTCTCTATTGAGATGCTAATTCACCCCCCCTCCCCCTCTCACCCCAGAGGAGTTTGTGGCAATGTCAGACTGACTCTTGATATGTTAATGCAGGGAGGCAATGGATTCTGCAAGTTCCTGTCTTTAGTTTCTTTAGTTTAGTTTCAAACTTTATTTCTTTTCCCCTGTAGGTCGTGTTCGTCCATTTCAAAAACCCCC
>NW_027590445.1:17500-42500 GCF_964213995.1 Mustelus asterias
TCGCGCACACTCTCTCTCGCGCACACTCTCTCTCGCACACACTCTCTCTCGCACACACTCTCTCTCGCACACTCTCTCTCGCACACACTCTCTCTCGCACACACTCTCTCTCTCGCACACTCTCTCTCGCACACTCTCTCTCGCACACTCTCTCTCGCACACACTCTCTCTCACACAAACTCTCTCTCACACACACACACGTTCTCACACACACACCCTCCCTCACGCACACACTCTCTCTCATGCACACACTCTCTCTCACGCACACACTCTCTCTCACGCACACACTCTCTCTCACGCACACACTCTCTCTCACGCACACACTCTCTCTCACGCACACACTCTCTCTCACGCACACACTCTCTCTCTCTCACACACATTCTCTCACACACACACACACACACAATGATGGGCAAAATGTAGAGGAAGATTTGAGCTGTATCTAACCCCGTGCTGTACCTGTCCTGGGTCTGTTTGATGTGCACAATGTGGAGGCAGCCTTTCCTTTAATCTAGCACCATGCTGTGTCTGTCATTGGATTATATGATGGGGACAGTGTAGAGGGAGCTTTATCTGTATCTAACCCTGTGCTGTATATGTCCTGGGAGTGTTTGATGAGGACAGTGAAGTGGGAGCTTTACTCTATATCTAACCACTTGCTGTACCTGTCCTGGGTGTGTTTGATGGGGACAGTGTCGAGGGAGCTTTACTCTGTGTCTAACCCCGTGCTGTACCTGTGCTGGGCAAGTTTGATGGGGACAGTGTAGAGGGAGCTTTACTCTGTATCTAGTCCCCTGCTGTACCTGTCCTGGGAGTGTTTGATGGGGACAGTGTAGAGGGAGATTTATTCTGTATCTAACCCCATGCTGTACCTGTCCTGGGAGTGTTTGATGGGGACAGTGTCGAGGGAGCTTTACTATACATCTAACCACTTGCTGTATCTGTCCGGGGAGTGTTTGATGGGGATAGTGCAGAGGGAGCTTTACTCTGTATCTAATCCATGCTGTCCCTGTCTTGGGAGTGTTTGATGGGGACAGTATCGAGGGAGCTTTACTCTGTATCTAAACCCGTGCTGTACCTGTCCTTGGTTTGTTTGATGGGGACAGTGTACAATGAGCTTTAATCTGTATCTAACCCCGTGCTGTACCTGTCCTGGGGGGTGTTTGATGGGGACAGTGTAGAGGGAGCTTTACTCTGTATCTAACGCCGTGCTGTACCTGTCCTGGGAGTGTTTGTTGGGGACAGTATCGCGAGAGCTTTACTCTGTATCTAACCCCGTGCTGTACCTGTCCTGGGCGAGTTTGTTGGGGACAGTGCAGAGGGAGCTTTACTCTGTATCTAACTCCGTGCTGTATCTGTCCTTGGTTTGTTTGATGGGGACACACACACGCTCTCGCTCTCGCACACACACACACACTCTCTCACACACACACTCTCTCTCTCTCTCACACACACTCTCTCTCTCTCACACACACACTCTCTCTCACACACACTCTCTCTCTCACACACACACTCTCTCACACACACACTCTCGCACACTCTCTCTCTCACACACACTCTCTCTCTCACACACACTCTCTCTCTCACACACACTCTCTCTCACACAAACGGTCTCTCTCACACACACTCTCTCTCTCGCACACACTCTCTCGAAAACTCTCTCTCTCACACACACACTCTCTCTCACACACACACACACTCTCTCTCTCGAAAACTCTCTCTCGAAAACTCTCTCTCTCACACACACACACTCTCTCTCACACACATTCTCTCTCTCACACACACTCTCTCTCTCACACACACACACGCTCTCTCACACACACGGTTTCTCTCTCACACACACTCTCACTCTCCCACACACTCTCACTCTCACACACACTCTCACACACACTCTCTCTCTCACACACACACTCTCACTCACACGCACTCTCTCTCACACACACACTCTCTCTCTCGCACACACTCTCTCACACACTCTCTCACACACAGCCTGTCTCTCACACACAGCCTGTCTCTCACACACACACTCTTTCTCACACACACACTCTCTCTAACACACTCTCTCTCACGCACAGTCTCTCTCTCACGCACAGTCTCTCTCTCACACACACTCTCTCTCGCACACACTCTCTCTCAAACACACACTCTCTCTCACACACACACACTCTCTCTCGCACACACTCTCTCTCTCACACACTCTATCTCTCTCTCACACACACTCTCTCTCACACATACACTCACAAACATATACTCTCTCACACACACACTCTCTCTCACGCACACGCTCTCTCTCTCGCGCACACACTCTCTCTCGCACACACACTCTCTCTCGCACACACTCTCTCTCTCTCGCACACACTCTCTCTCTCGCACACACTCTCTCTCTCGCACACACTCTCTCTCTCGCACACACTCTCTCTCTCGCACACACTCTCTCTCTCGCACACACTCTCTCTCTCACACACACTCTCTCACACATACACACACTCTCTCTCACACACACATTCTCTCACACACACACCCACAGAATGATGGGGCAAAATGGAGAGGAAGATTTGAGCTGTATCTAACCCCGTGCTGTACCTGTCCTGGGTGTGTTTGATGTACACAATGTGGAGGCAGCTTTTCCTTTAATCTAGCACCATGCTGTGTCTGTCATTGGATTATATGATGGGGACAGTGTATAGGGAGCTTCACTCTGTATCTAAACCTGTGCAGTACCTGTCCTGGGAGTGTTTGATGGGGATAGTGTAGAGGGAGCTTTACTCTGTATCTAACCCTGTGCTGTATATGTCCTGGGAGTGTTTGATGGGGGACAGTGTAGAGGGAGCTTCACTCTGTATCTAAACACGTGCTGTACCTGTCCTGGGTGTGTTTGATGGGGGACAGTGTAGAGGGAGCTTTGCTCTGTATCTAACCCCGTGCTGTATCTCTCCTGGAAGTGTTTTATGGGGACAGTGGAGAGGGAGCTTTACTCTGTATCGAACCCCGTGCTGTACCTGTCCTGGGAGTGTTTGATGGGGGACAGTATAGAGGGAGCTTTACTCTGTATCTAACCCCGTGCTGTACCTGTCCTGGGAGTGTTTGATGGGGACAGTGTATAGGGAGCTTCACTCTATCTAAACACGTGCTGAACCTGTCCTGGGTGTGTTTGATGGGGGGACAGTGTAGAGGGAGTTTTGCTCTGTATCTAACCCCATGCTGTATCTCTCCTGGAAGTGTTTTATGGGGATAGTGGAGAGGGAGCTTTACTCTGTATCGAACCCCGTGCTGTCCCTGTCCTGCGAGTGTTTGATGGAGACAGTGTCGAGGGACCTTTACTCTGTATTGAACCCCGTGCTGTATTTTTCCTGGGAGTGTTTAATGGGGACAGTGTCCAGGGAGCTATACTCTGTACCTAACCCTGTGCTGTACCTGTCCTGGGAGTGTTTGATGGGGACAGGACTTGGGGGACATTGGATTTTAGACAATGTTTAGGGTTTTAGACTTTTTGGAGTGAAATTCAGGAACACTTTGCCACACCAGGTGTGATATTAGTTTGGAACTACCTTCTATAATTCACAGTTGATGCTCAGTCGCTTATTAATGTTCAAACCTGAAGTTGATGGATGGTATTTTACACACAGGAGAAGCAATTTAAAATCAATGGGTCAATGTTAAAATAGTTGCAGGAACAGAGAGACCTGGGCTTTCAGTTCATTTTTACATCTTAAAGATTCAACCTGGGGCTCAGAATCTGTCAGTTGAATCTACTTTTCCTGTCCCGAAAACGTGTCAACAATTGTGTTGGGGAATGTGACAAAAGGTGACATTCCTGCATCCTGCACAATGGGGTTGGGAGGTTGTTTGAAAGGAGATTCAGAAAGTGTCAATTAGATTGTGTCTCTTTGCAGAAGTTGAGTATTTCACAGGAGATGCCTTGAGATAAAGGAACGTTTTACCAATGTCTGCGTAACTTTCAAAGTCTCCAGACGCATGAAGGGGGCAGAGATTTTGTAATATTCAGAGCAGGAGATGGCAGACAATCACAGAATTGAAGATGTGAGGCCATCTCTTGTTTCTGAATGTCAATCTGTAGCTTTTAAACTTTAGTCCTGGGCTAATCATTCCAAGTTTGCAATCCCACACTTTGCTGTTGTGGATTTTGAGTTGTAAATTTTCTGAAATTGATTCCGTAATAAAAATCCCTGCAGGATGCAATGATTCCCATTCTGTCTGCTGCTGCCAAGCCCCAGTTTGTGTCTCAGTTTCACTCTTTATCAACCATTTAAGATCCAAGAGTCATAGAATTCCTACACTGCAGAATGAGGCCATTCAGCCCAACAAGCCTGCCCCGACAGTAATCCCACCCAGGCCCGAATCCCCCTGACACTAAGGGGCAATTTAGCAAACGTGCAAACTCCACACAGACAGTCACTCGAGGCGGGGAATCGAACCCAGATCCCTGGCGCTGTGAGTCAGCAGTGCTAACCACTGTGCCACCGTGTCACCCGGTGATGAGACAGAACGTTTGCCAAAGTGCACAGAGTTAGGCAGCATTGTCAGCATTTTAGCTGGAAGCTTCAAATGACAAAGGGATCTTAATAGTAGAGTCACAGAATCCCTGCAGTGCAGAAGGAGACCATTCAGCCCATCGAGTCTGTACTGACTCTCTGACACAGTATCTTACCAAGGCCCTTGACCCAGCCCTATCCCCGTAACCCCACACATTTACCTTAATCCACCGAACCAACACAGCTTTGGACAGGAAACGGCAATTTACTGTGTCCAATCCACAAATTTGGAAAATACTGGGATGGATTGAGAAATGGTTTCCGGGCAGAAAACAGAGCTCAGATACAAATGGGCCCTTTGGCCCAACTTTTCCCTGCCACCCAGTTTTTACCATTAAGCTCGTATCAAATGCCTTGCGTTTGGCCCAAATCCCTCCATACCAATCTTACCAGAATAACTGTCTAAATGCTTTTTAAAATATAAAATTGTGTCCGCTTCTACTCCGACCTCTGGCAGCTTGTTCCAATCCCTCACCACCCTATGTGTGAAAAGAATTGCCCTCTGGACCCTCTCCCCTCTCACCTTAAACCTATGTCTTCTAGTTTTAGACTCCCCTCCCTTTTGGAAAAGATGTTGACGAGCTTCTCAAAGAACAAAGAGAATTACAGCACAGGAACAGGCCATTCGGCCCTCCAAGCCTGCACCAACCATGCTGCCCGACTGAACTAAAACCCCCTACCCTTCCGGGGACCATATCCCTCTATTCCCATCCTATTCATGTATTTGTCCAGACGTTCCGTAAAACTCACTATCGTATCCGCTTCCACTACCTCCCCCGGCAGCGAGTTCCAGGCACCCACCACCCTCTGTGTAAAAAAACTTGCCTTGTACATCTCCTTTAAACCTTGCCCCTCACACCTTAAACCTGTGCCCCCTAGATTTTGAATCTTCCACCCTGGTAAAAAGCTTCTGACTATCCACTCTGTCCATGCCCCTCATAATCTTGTAGAATTCTATCAGGTCGCCCCTCAACCTCCGTCGTTCCAGTGAGAACAAACCAAGTTTCTCCAATCTCTCCTCAGAGCTAATGCCCTCCATACCAGGCAACATCCTGGTAAATCTTTTCTGAACCCTCTCCAAATTCTCCACATCTTTCTGGTCGTGTGTCGATCAGAATTGAACACTATATTCCAAGTGCGGCCTAACTAAGGTTCTATAAAGCTGCTATATCCATGCCCTCATTATTTTAGAGACCTCTAGAAGAACACCACTAAGCCAACTCAAGGGAAAAAAAGTCCCAGAGTATCCAGCCTCTCATTATAACTCAAACCATCAGGACCCCTTGGCATCCCAGTAATTCTTTTCTGCACACTTTCCAGCTTAATCATCTCCTTTCTATGAGGGTGACCAGAACAATACACAGCATTCCAAGTGTGCTCTTACCAATGTCTTGTACAACTTCAACAACTCGTCCCAACTCCTGTATTCCATGTTCTGACCAATGAAACCAAGCATGTGGAATGCCTTCTTCACCACTATATCCACCTGTGACCCCACTTTCAAGGAGCTATCAATCTGTACCCCGAGATCCCTTTGTTCTGTAACTCTCACCAACACCCTACCATTAACTGAGTAAGTCCTGTGTTGGTTCGATCCACCAAAATGTATCACCTCGCATTTATCTAAATTAAACTCCATCTGCCATTCAACAGCCCACTGGCCCAATTGATCAAGATCCCGTTGCAACCCGAGATAACCTTCTTCACTGTCCACTATGCCACAAATCTTGGTGTCAACTGCAAACTTACAAACCATGCCTCCTAAATTCTCATCCAATTCATTAATATAGATGACCAATAACAGTGGACCCAGCACCGATCCCTGAGGCACCCCGCTGGTCACAGGCCTCCAGTTTGACCAAAAAAACAACCCTCTACAACCACCCTCTGTCTTCTGTCATCAAGCCTATTTTATATCCATTTGGCTACCTCACCCTGGATCCCGTGAGATTTAACCAAATCCTGTCTGCTTTTGTTTTTAAATGTTTACATTTTTAAACACTGAAACGTCTTGCCCTTGTTGGGAATATCAGTGCGGTTTGAGAAAAGCAAACACTGATCCCACACTCAACACCCCCAAAACACAGGACTGAGCAGAGAGTGTGAAATGTGACTGGTGTGAGTGTGGATTGTCTTTTAAAAGTGGGTAAGAAACACTCCTCCATTTTCAAATCTTTACCTTGCTTATGTAGCGTCTCGGACTCCCCTGTCACTCACTATCCATCTGAATTAATCTCTATTCCTCACTGTCTCACTGTTACTCTCTGCATTGCTCCCTCTCCCTATCTCTCTGTTACTCTGCATCGCTCCATCTCTCTCTCTTCCTCTCTCTCTCTCCCTCTCCCTCTCTATCCCTCTCATCCACCATGTTGTTTATCGTTAAGGGGTCTAATCACGGAGAATTCAAACACTCTTTCTGTTTCTGTCTTGGCAGAATTAGCAACATGAGTGGATATTTCAAGACTGGATTCACACAATACAGACAGAACGCTGGTGAGCTCAGTACACGTGGTACCTGAATGTTACAATAAGATAGAATCTGTATTCAGACAACTGTCACCCCACAGGGTCCAAACTTCACCGTGTTAATTTGATTTGATTTGATTGATTTGTATTGGGATGCAGTGAAAAGTATTGTTTCTTGTGCGCTATACAGACAAAACATTCTGTACATAGAGTACACAGGGAGAAGGAGAGGAAAGGGTGCAGAATATCGTGTTGCAGTTACCGATAGACTGTAGAAAAAGATCAGCTCACACACACTCTCTCTCTTACACACTCTTAGACACACACATAATCTCACGCACACACACGCTCTCTCTCTCGCACACACACTCTCTCACACACTCAGACACACACACTCTCTCACACACACACACACACTCTCTCTCACACACACGCTCTCTCTCTCTCGCACACTCACTCTCTCACACACTCAGACACACACACTCTCTCACACACACACACACTCTCTCTCACACACACGCTCTCTCTCTCTCACACACACTCTCTCTCACACTCTCAGACACACACACTCTCTCACACACACAGACACACACTCTCTCACACACACACGCTCTCTCTCACACACACACTCTCTCACACTCTCAGAGACACACACACTCTCTCTCACACACACACACACACTCTCTCAGACGCACTCTGTCTCCATCACACATTGTCTCTCTTTCTCACACTCTCCCTCTCACACACACACACAAAGTCATATTCTCTCTCACACACACACTCTCTCTCACACACACACATTCTCTCACACACACACAATGCAGAGGGAGATATACGCTGTATCTCACCCGATGCTGTACCTGTCCTGGGTGTGTTTGATGTGTAGGCAGCTTTTCCCTGTATCTATCCCCATGCTGTATCTGTCATTGGAATATTTGATAGTCATGATGTGGAGATTTGATAGTTATTTGATAGTGACAGTGCAGAGGGAGCTTTATCTGTATCTAACCCCGTGCTGTACCTGTCCTGTGTGTGTTTGATGGGGACAGTGTAGAGGAAGCTTTACTCTGTATCTAACCCTGTGCTGTACCTGTCCTGTGTGTGTTTGATGGGGACAGTGTAGAGGAAGCTTTACTCTGTATCTAACCCCGTGTTGTACCTGTCCTGTGTGTGTTTGATGGGGACAGTGTAGAGGAAGCTTTACTCTGTATCTAACCCCGTGCTGTACCTGTCCTCGGAGTGTTTGATGGGAACAGTGCAGAGGGAGATTTACTCTGTATCTAACCCCGTGCTGGACCTGTCCTGGGAGTGTTTGATGGGGACAGTGTAGAGGAAGCTTTACTCTGTATCTAAGCCCGTGCTGTACCTGTCCTGGGAGTGTTTGATGGGGACAGTGTAGAGGAAGCTTTACTCTGTATCTAAGCCCGTGCTGTATCTGTCCTGGGAGTGTTTGATGGGAACAGTGTCGAGGGAGCTTTACTTTGCATCTAATCCCGTGTTTCAGTTACTGATAGACTGTAGAGGAAGATCAGGTCACACACATGCTCTCCATACACACTCTCAGACACACACACACACATGCTCTCTCTGTCTCTCACACACACATACACTATCTCTTACGCACTCTCTCTCTCACACACACACACTCTTTCTCTCTGTCTCACACACTTTCTCTCTCACACACTTTCTCACACACATTCTCTCACACACACTTTCACGCTCACACACTCTCACCCATGCACTCTCTCTCACTGGCACACTCTCACACACATGCACACATACACTCACTCTCTCACACACATACACTCTCTCTCACACACATACACTCACTCTCTCACACATACCCTCTCTCTCTCACACATACAATCTCTCTCAAACATATACTCTCTCTCTCACGCACACACTCTCACACACACACACTCTCTCACACACACGCACACTCTCTCTCTCGCACACACTCTCTCGCACACACTCTCTCACACACACTCTCTCTCACACACACTCTCTCTCAGACAAACTCTCTCTCGCACACACTCTCTCACACACACACTTTCTCACACACTTTTTCTCTCGCACACACTCTCTCACACACACACACACTCTCTCTCTCTCACACACACACACACATTCTCTCACACACACATTCTCACACACACACACAATGATGGGGCAAAATGTAGAGGAAGATTTGAGCTGTATCTAACCCCGTGCTGTACCTGTCCTGGGTGTGTTTGATGTGCACAATGTGGAGGCAGCTTTTCCTTAAATCTAGCACCATGCTGTATCTGTCATTGGATTATTTGATGGGGACAGTGTATAGGGAGCTTCACTCTGTATCTAAACCCATGCTGTACCTGTCCTGGGAGTGTTTGATGGGGACAGTGTCGAGGGAGCTTCACTCTGTATCTAAACCCATGCTGTACCTATCCTGGGTGTGTCTGATGGGGATATTGTAGAGGGAGCTTTACTCTGTATCTAACCCCGTGCTGTACCTGTCCTGGGAGTGTTTCATGGGGACAGTGTAGAGGGAGCTTTACTCTGTATCTAACCCCGTGCTGTACCTGTCCTGGGAGTGTTTCATGGGGACAGTGTAGAGGGAGCTTTACTCTGTATCTAACCCCGTGCTGTACCTGTCCTGGGAGTGTTTGATGGGGGACAGTTTAGAGGGAGCTTTACTCTGTATCTAACCCCGTGCTGTACCTGTCCTGGGAGTGTTTGATGGGGACAGTGTCGAGGGAGCTTTACTCTGTATCTAACCCCGTGCTGTACCTGTCCTGGGAGTGTTTGATGGGACAGTGTAGAGGGAGCTTTACTCTGTATCTAACCCCGTGCTGTACCTGTCCTGGGAGTGTTTGATGGGGGACAGTTTAGAGGGAGCTTAACTCTGTATCTAACCCCGTGCTGTACCTGTCCTGGGAGTGTTTGATGGGGACAGTGTCGAGGGAGCTTTACTCTGTATCTAACCCCGTGCTGTACCTGTCCTGGGAGTGTTTGATGGGACAGTGTAGAGGGAGCTTTACTCTGTATCTAACCCCGTGCTGTACCTGTCCTGGGAGTGTTTGATGGGGGACAGTTTAGAGGGAGCTTTACTCTGTATCTAACCCCGTGCTGTACCTGTCCTGGGAGTGTTTGATGGGGACAGTGTCGAGGGAGCTTTACTCTGTATCTAACCCCGTGCTGTACCTGTCCTGGGAGTGTTTGATGGGACAGTGTAGAGGGAGCTTTACTCTGTATCTAACCCCGTGCTGCACCTGTCCTGAGTGTGTTTGATGGGGACAGTGTGGAGGGAGCTTTACTCTGTATCTAACCCCGTGCTGTACCTGTCCTGGGAGTGTTTGATGGGGACAGTGTAGAGGGAGCTTTACTCTGTATCTAACCCTGTGCTGTACCTGTCCTGGGAGTATTTGATGGGGACAGTGTAGAGGGACCTTTTCTCTGTATCTAACCCCGTGCTGTTTCTGTCCTGGGAGTGTTTGATGGAACAGTGAAGTGGGAGATTTACTCTGTATCTAACCACTTCCTGTATCTGTCCTGGGAGTGTTTGATGGGAACAGTGTAGAGGGAGCTTTACTCTGTATCTAACCCCGTGCTGTATCTGTCCTGGGAGCGTTTGATGGGAACAGTGTAGAGAGAGCTTTACTCTGTATCGAACTCTGTGCTGTACCTGTACCTTTCCTGGGAGTGTTTGATGGGATCAGTGTCGAGGGAGCTTTACTTTGCATCTAATCCCGTGTTTCAGTTACTGATAGACTGTAGAGGAAGATCAGGTCACACACACGCTCTCCTTACACACTCTCAGGCACACACACACACACATGCTCTCTCTGTCTCTCACACACACATACACTATCTCTTACGCACTCTCTCTCTCACACACATGCTCTTTCGCTCTGCCACACACACTTTCTCTCTCACACATACTCTCTCTCTCTCACACATACACTCTCTCTCAAACACACACACTCTCTCTCACAAACACACTCCCTCTCACACACACACTCCCTCTCACACACACACTCCCTCTCACACACACACTCCCTCTCACACACACACTCCCTCTCACACACACACTCCCTCTCACACACACACTCCCTCTCACACACACACTCCCTCTCACACACACACTCCCTCTCACACACACACTCCCTCTCACACACACACTCCCTCTCACACACACACTCCCTCTCACACACACACTCCCTCTCACACACACACTCCCTCTCACACACACACTCCCTCTCACACACACACTCCCTCTCACACACACACTCCCTCTCACACACACACTCCCTCTCACACACACACTCCCTCTCACACACACACTCCCTCTCACACACACACTCTCTCTCACACACACACTCTCTCTCACACACAGACTCTCTCTCACACACAGACTCTCTCTCACACACACACTCTCTCTCGCACACACACTCTCTCTCGCACACACACTGTCTCATACACACACACGCACTCTCTCACGCGCTCGCTCTCTCTTGTACACGCTCTCTCTCACACACACGCTCTCTCTCTCGCACACGCTCTCTCTCTCGCACACACTCTCTCACACACACTCTCTCTCTCTCACACACACACTCTCTCACACACACACTCTCGCACACTCTCTCTCTCACACACACTCTCTCTCTCACACACACTCTCTCTCTCACACACACTCTCTCTCACACAAACGGTCTCTCTCACACACACTCTCTCTCTCGCACACACTCTCTCGAAAACTCTCTCTCTCACACACACACACTCTCTCACACACTCACACACACTCTCTCTCTCGAAAACTCTCTCTCGAAAACTCTCTCTCTCACACACACACACTCTCTCTCACACACATTCTCTCTCTCACACACACTCTCTCTCTCACACACACACACGCTCTCTCACACACACGGTTTCTCTCTCACACACACTCTCACTCTCCCACACACTCTCACTCTCACACACACTCTCACACACACACACTCTCTCTCACACACACACTCTCACTCACACGCACTCTCTCTCACACACACACTCTCTCTCTCGCACACACTCTCTCACACACTCTCTCACACACAGCCTGTCTCTCACACACAGCCTGTCTCTCACACACACACTCTTTCTCGCACACACACTCTCTCTAACACACTGTCTCTCACGCACAGTCTCTCTCTCACACACACTCTCTCTCGCACACACTCTCTCTCAAACACACACTCTCTCTCACACACACACACTCTCTCTCGCACACACTCTCTCTCTCACACACTCTATCTCTCTCTCACACACACTCTCTCTCACACATACACTCACAAACATATACTCTCTCACACACACACTCTCTCTCACGCACACACACTCTCTCTCGCACACACACTCTCTCTCGCACACACTCTCTCTCTCTCGCACACACTCTCTCTCTCGCACACACTCTCTCTCTCGCACACACTCTCTCTCTCACACACACTCTCTCTCTCACACACATACACTCACTCTCTCACACATACCCTCTCTCTCTCACACATACAATCTCTCTCAAACATATACTCTCTCTCTCACGCACACACTCTCACACACACACACTCTCTCACACACACGCACACTCTCTCTCTCGCACACACTCTCTCGCACACACTCTCTCACACACACTCTCTCTCACACACACTCTCTCTCAGACAAACTCTCTCTCGCACACACTCTCTCACACACACACTTTCTCACACACTCTTTCTCTCGCACACACTCTCTCACACACACACACACTCTCTCTCTCTCACACACACACACACATTCTCTCACACACACATACTCACACACACACACAATGATGGGGCAAAATGTAGAGGAAGATTTGAGCTGTATCTAACCCCGTGCTGTACCTGTCCTGGGTGTGTTTGATGTGCACAATGTGGAGGCAGCTTTTCCTTAAATCTAGCACCATGCTGTATCTGTCATTGGATTATTTGATGGGGACAGTGTATAGGGAGCTTCACTCTGTATCTAAACCCATGCTGTACCTGTCCTGGGAGTGTTTGATGGGGACAGTGTCGAGGGAGCTTCATTCTGTATCTAAACCCATGCTGTACCTATCCTGGGTGTGTCTGATGGGGATATTGTAGAGGGAGCTTTACTCTGTATCTAACCCCGTGCTGTACCTGTCCTGGGAGTGTTTCATGGGGACAGTGTAGAGGGAGCTTTACTCTGTATCTAACCCCGTGCTGTACCTGTCCTGGGAGTGTTTCATGGGGACAGTGTAGAGGGAGCTTTACTCTGTATCTAACCCCGTGCTGTACCTGTCCTGGGAGTGTTTGATGGGGGACAGTTTAGAGGGAGCTTTACTCTGTATCTAACCCCGTGCTGTACCTGTCCTGGGAGTGTTTGATGGGGACAGTGTCGAGGGAGCTTTACTCTGTATCTAACCCCGTGCTGTACCTGTCCTGGGAGTGTTTGATGGGACAGTGTAGAGGGAGCTTTACTCTGTATCTAACCCCGTGCTGTACCTGTCCTGGGAGTGTTTGATGGGGGACAGTTTAGAGGGAGCTTAACTCTGTATCTAACCCCGTGCTGTACCTGTCCTGGGAGTGTTTGATGGGGACAGTGTCGAGGGAGCTTTACTCTGTATCTAACCCCGTGCTGTACCTGTCCTGGGAGTGTTTGATGGGACAGTGTAGAGGGAGCTTTACTCTGTATCTAACCCCGTGCTGTACCTGTCCTGGGAGTGTTTGATGGGGGACAGTTTAGAGGGAGCTTTACTCTGTATCTAACCCCGTGCTGTACCTGTCCTGGGAGTGTTTGATGGGGACAGTGTCGAGGGAGCTTTACTCTGTATCTAACCCCGTGCTGTACCTGTCCTGGGAGTGTTTGATGGGACAGTGTAGAGGGAGCTTTACTCTGTATCTAACCCCGTGCTGCACCTGTCCTGAGTGTGTTTGATGGGGACAGTGTGGAGGGAGCTTTACTCTGTATCTAACCCCGTGCTGTACCTGTCCTGGGAGTGTTTGATGGGGACAGTGTAGAGGGAGCTTTACTCTGTATCTAACCCTGTGCTGTACCTGTCCTGGGAGTATTTGATGGGGACAGTGTAGAGGGACCTTTTCTCTGTATCTAACCCCGTGCTGTTGCTGTCCTGGGAGTGTTTGATGGAACAGTGAAGTGGGAGATTTACTCTGTATCTAACCACTTCCTGTATCTGTCCTGGGAGTGTTTGATGGGAACAGTGTAGAGGGAGCTTTACTCTGTATCTAACCCCGTGCTGTATCTGTCCTGGGAGCGTTTGATGGGAACAGTGTAGAGAGAGCTTTACTCTGTATCGAACTCTGTGCTGTACCTGTACCTTTCCTGGGAGTGTTTGATGGGATCAGTGTCGAGGGAGCTTTACTTTGCATCTAATCCCGTGTTTCAGTTACTGATAGACTGTAGAGGAAGATCAGGTCACACACACGCTCTCCTTACACACTCTCAGGCACACACACACACACATGCTCTCTCTGTCTCTCACACACACATACACTATCTCTTACGCACTCTCTCTCTCACACACATGCTCTTTCGCTCTGCCACACACACTTTCTCTCTCACACATACTCTCTCTCTCTCACACATACACTCTCTCTCAAACACACACACTCTCTCTCACAAACACACTCCCTCTCACACACACACTCCCTCTCACACACACACTCCCTCTCACACACACACTCCCTCTCACACACACACTCCCTCTCACACACACACTCCCTCTCACACACACACTCCCTCTCACACACACACTCCCTCTCACACACACACTCCCTCTCACACACACACTCCCTCTCACACACACACTCCCTCTCACACACACACTCCCTCTCACACACACACTCCCTCTCACACACACACTCCCTCTCACACACACACTCCCTCTCACACACACACTCCCTCTCACACACACACTCCCTCTCACACACACACTCCCTCTCACACACACACTCCCTCTCACACACACACTCTCTCTCACACACACACTCTCTCTCACACACAGACTCTCTCTCACACACAGACTCTCTCTCACACACACACACTCTCTCGCACACACACTCTCTCTCGCACACACACTGTCTCATACACACACACGCACTCTCTCACGCGCTCGCTCTCTCTTGTACACGCTCTCTCTCACACACACGCTCTCTCTCTCGCACACGCTCTCTCTCTCGCACACACTCTCTCACACACACTCTCTCTCTCTCACACACACACTCTCTCACACACACACTCTCGCACACTCTCTCTCTCACACACACTCTCTCTCTCACACACACTCTCTCTCTCACACACACTCTCTCTCACACAAACGGTCTCTCTCACACACACTCTCTCTCTCGCACACACTCTCTCGAAAACTCTCTCTCTCACACACACACACTCTCTCACACACTCACACACACTCTCTCTCTCGAAAACTCTCTCTCGAAAACTCTCTCTCTCACACACACACACTCTCTCTCACACACATTCTCTCTCTCACACACACTCTCTCTCTCACACACACACACGCTCTCTCACACACACGGTTTCTCTCTCACACACACTCTCACTCTCCCACACACTCTCACTCTCACACACACTCTCACACACACACACTCTCTCTCACACACACACTCTCACTCACACGCACTCTCTCTCACACACACACTCTCTCTCTCGCACACACTCTCTCACACACTCTCTCACACACAGCCTGTCTCTCACACACAGCCTGTCTCTCACACACACACTCTTTCTCGCACACACACTCTCTCTAACACACTCTCTCTCACGCACAGTCTCTCTCTCACACACACTCTCTCTCGCACACACTCTCTCTCAAACACACACTCTCTCTCACACACACACACTCTCTCTCGCACACACTCTCTCTCTCACACACTCTATCTCTCTCTCACACACACTCTCTCTCACACATACACTCACAAACATATACTCTCTCACACACACACTCTCTCTCACGCACACACACTCTCTCTCGCACACACACTCTCTCTCGCACACACTCTCTCTCTCTCGCACACACTCTCTCTCTCGCACACACTCTCTCTCTCGCACACACTCTCTCTCTCACACACACTCTCTCTCTCACACACACTCTCTCACACATACACACACTCTCTCTCACACACACATTCTCTCACACACACGCCCACAGAATGATGGGGCAAAATGGAGAGGAAGATTTGAGCTGTATCTAACCCCGTGCTGTACCTGTCCTGGGTGTGTTTGATGTGCACAATGTGGAGGCAGCTTTTCCTTTAATCTAGCACCATGCTGTGTCTGTCATTGGATTATATGATGGGGACAGTGTATAGGGAGCTTCACTCTGTATCTAAACCTGTGCTGTACCTGTCCTGGGAGTGTTTGATGGGGATAGTGTAGAGGGAGCTTTACTCTGTATCTAACCCTGTGCTGTATATGTCCTGGGAGTGTTTGATGTGGGACAGTGTAGAGGGAGCTTCACTCTGTATCTAAACACGTGCTGTATCTGTCCTGGGTGTGTTTGATGGGGGACAGTGTAGAGGGAGCTTTGCTCTGTATCTAACCCCGTGCTGTATCTCTCCTGGAAGTGTTTTATGGGGACAGTGGAGAGGGAGCTTTACTCTGTATCGAACCCCGTGCTGTACCTGTCCTGGGAGTGTTTGATGGGGGACAGTATAGAGGGAGCTTTACTCTGTATCTAACCCCGTGCTGTACCTGTCCTGGGAGTGTTTGATGGGGACAGTGTATAGGGAGCTTCACTCTATCTAAACACGTGCTGAACCTGTCCTGGGTGTGTTTGATGGGGGACAGTGTAGAGGGAGTTTTGCTCTGTATCTAACCCCATGCTGTATCTCTCCTGGAAGTGTTTTATGGGGATAGTGGAGAGGGAGCTTTACTCTGTATCTAACCCCGTGCTGTCCCAGTCCTGCGAGTGTTTAATGGGGACAGTGTCCAGGGAGCTATACTCTGTACCTAACCCTGTGCTGTACCTGTCCTGGGAGTGTTTGATGGGGACAGGACTTGGGGGACATTGGATTTTAGACAATGTTTAGGGTTTTAGACTTTTCGGAGTGAAATTCAGGAACACTTTGCCACACCAGGTGTGATATTAGTTTGGAACTACCTTCTATAATTCACAGTTGATGCTCAGTCGCTTATTAATGTTCAAACCTGAAGTTGATGGATGGTATTTTACACACAGGAGAAGCAATTTAAAATCAATGGGTCAATGTTAAAATAGTTGCAGGAACAGAGAGACCTGGGCTTTCAGTTCATTTTTACATCTTAAAGATTCAACCTGGGGCTCAGAATCTGTCAGTTGAATCTACTTTTCCTGTCCCGAAAACGTGTCAACAATTGTGTTGGGGAATGTGACAAAAGGTGACATTCCTGCATCCTGCACAGTGGGGTTGGGAGGTTGTTTGAAAGGAGATTCAGAAAGTGTCAATTAGATTGTGTCTCTTTGCAGAAGTTGAGTATTTCACAGGAGATGCCTTGAGATAAAGGAACGTTTTACCAATGTCTGCGTAACTTTCAAAGTCTCCAGACGCATGAAGGGGGCAGAGATTTTGTAATATTCAGAGCAGGAGATGGCAGACAATCACAGAATTGAAGATGTGAGGCCATCTCTTGTTTCTGAATGTCAATCTGTAGCTTTTAAACTTTAGCCCTGGGCTAATCATTCCAAGTTTGCAATCCCACACTTTGCTGTTGTGGATTTTGAGTTGTAAATTTTCTGAAATTGATTCTGTAATAAAAATCCCTGCAGGATGCAATGATTCCCATTCTGTCTGCTGCTGCCAAGCCCCAGTTTGTGTCTCAGTTTCACTCTTTATCAACCATTTAAGATCCAAGAGTCATAGAATTCCTACACTGCAGAATGAGGCCATTCAGCCCAACAAGCCTGCCCCGACAGTAATCCCACCCAGGCCCGAATCCCCCTGACACTAAGGGGCAATTTAGCAAACGTGCAAACTCCACACAGACAGTCACTCGAGGCGGGGAATCGAACCCAGATCCCTGGCGCTGTGAGTCAGCAGTGCTAACCACTGTGCCACCGTGTCACCCGGTGATGAGACAGAACATTTGCCAAAGTGCACAGAAATAGGCAGCATTGTCAGCATTTTAGCTGGAAGCTTCAAATGACAAAGGGATCTTAATAGTAGAGTCACAGAATCCCTGCAGTGCAGAAGGAGACCATTCAGCCCATCGAGTCTGTACTGACTCTCTGACACAGTATCTTACCAAGGCCCTTGACCCAGCCCTATCGCCGTAACCCCACACATTTACCTTAATCCACCGAACCAACACAGCTTTGGACAGGAAACGGCAATATACTGTGTCCAATCCACAAATTTGGAAAATACTGGGATGGATTGAGAAATGGTTTCCGGGCAGAAAACAGAGCTCAGATACAAATGGGCCCTTTGGCCCAACTTTTCCCTGCCACCCAGTTTTTACCATTAAGCTCCTATCAAATGCCTTGCGTTTGGCCCAAATCCCTCCATACCAATCTTACCAGAATAACTGTCTAAATGCTTTTTAAAATATAAAATTGTGTCCGCTTCTACTCCGACCTCTGGCAGCTTGTTCCAATCCCTCACCACCCTATGTGTGAAAAGAATTGCCCTCTGGACCCTCTCCCCTCTCACCTTAAACCTATGTCTTCTAGTTTTAGACTCCCCTCCCTTTTGGAAAAGATGTTGACGAGCTTCTCAAAAAACAAAGAGAATTACAGCACAGGAACAGGCCATTCGGCCCTCCAAGCCTGCACCAACCATGCTGCCCGACTGAACTAAAACCCCCTACCCTTCCGGGGACCATATCCCTCTATTCCCATCCTATTCATGTATTTGTCCAGACGTTCCGTAAAACTCACTATCGTATCCGCTTCCACTACCTCCCCCGGCAGCGAGTTCCAGGCACCCACCACCCTCTGTGTAAAAAAACTTGCCTTGTACATCTCCTTTAAACCTTGCCCCTCACACCTTAAACCTGTGCCCCCTAGATTTTGAATCTTCCACCCTGGTAAAAAGCTTCTGACTATCCACTCTGTCCATGCCCCTCATAATCTTGTAGAATTCTATCAGGTCGCCCCTCAACCTCCGTCGTTCCAGTGAGAACAAAGCAAGTTTCTCCAATCTCTCCTCAGAGCTAATGCCCTCCATACCAGGCAACATCCTGGTAAATCTTTTCTGAACCCTCTCCAAATTCTCCACATCTTTCTGATAGTGTGTCGATCAGAATTGAACACTATATTCCAAGTGCGGCCTAAGTAAGGTTCTATAAAGCTGCTATATCCATGCTCTCATTATTTTAGAGACCTCTAGAAGAACACCACTAAGCCAACTCAAGGGAAAAAAGGTCCCAGAGTATCCAGCCTCTCATTATAACTCAAACCATCAGGACCCCATAGCATCCCAGTAATTCTTTTCTGCACACTTTCTAGCTTAATAATCTCCTTTTTATAAGGGTGACCAGAACTATACACAGCATTCCAAGTGTGGTCTCACCAATGTCTTGTACAACTCCAACAAGACGTCCCAACTCCTCTATTCCATGTTCTGACCAATGAAACCCAGCATGTGGAATGCCTTCTTCACCACCCTATCCACCTGTGACTCCACTTTCATGGAGCTATCAATCTGTACCCCGAGATCCCTTTGTTCTGTTACTCTCACCAATACCCTACCATGTGTTGAGTATAGGGCTAACGGGAGGACTTTGAATAGTGTGGAGGAGCAGAGGGATCTAGGTGTATGTGTGCATAGATCCCTGAAAGTTGGGAATCAAGTAGATAAGGTTGTTAAGAAGGCATATGGTGTCTTGGCGTTTATAGGTAGGGGGATTGAATTTAGGAGTCGTAGCGTTATGTTGCAACTGTACACAACTCTGGTGCGGCCGCACTTGGAGTACTGTGTGCAGTTCTGGTCCCCACATTACAGGAGGGATGTGGAGGCTTTGGAGGGGGTGCAGAGGAGGTTTACCAGGATGTTGCCTGGTATGGAGGGGAGATCCTATGAGGAGAGGCTGAGGGATTTGGGATTGTTTTCGCTGGAAAGGCGGCGGCTAAGAGGGGATCTTATTGAAACATATAAGATGATTAGAGGTTTAGATAGGGTGGATAGTGATAGCCTTTTTCCTCTGATGGAGAAATCCAGCACGAGGGGGCATGGCTTTAAATTGAGGGGGGGTAGTTATAGAACCGATGTCAGGGGTAGGTTCTTTACCCAGAGGGTGGTGAGGGATTGGAATGCCCTGCCAGCATCAGTAGTAAATGCGCCTAGTTTGGGGGCGTTTAAGAGATCCGTAGATAGGTTCATGGACGAAAAGAAATTGGTTTAGGTTGGAGGGTCACAGTTTTTTTTTTAACTGGTCGGTGCAACATCGTGGGCCGAAGGGCCTGTTCTGCGCTGTAATGTTCTATGTTCTATGTTCTATGTTCTATTAACTGAGTAAGTCCTGTGTTGGTTCGATCCACCAAAATGTATCCGCTTGCATTTATCTAAATTAAACTCCATCTGCCATTCAACAGCCCACTGGCCCAATTGATCAAGATCCCGTTGCAACCCGAGATAACCTTCTTCACTGTCCACTATGCCACAAATCTTGGTGTCAACTGCAAACTTACAAACCATGCCTCCTAAATTCTCATCCAAATCATTAATATAGATGACCAATAACAGTGGACCCAGCACCGAACCCTGAGGCACCCCGCTGGTCACAGGCCTCCAGTTTGACCAAAAAAACAACCCTCTACAACCACCCTCTGTCTTCTGTCATCCAGCCTGTTTTATATCCATTTGGCTACCTCACCCTGGATCCCGTGAGATTTAACCAAATCCTGTCTGCTTTTGTTTTTAAAAGTTTACATGTTTAAACACTGAAACGTCTTGCCCTTGTTGGGAATATCACTGCGGTTTGAGAAAAGCAAACACTGATCCCACACTCAACACCCCCAAAACACAGGACTGAGCAGAGAGTGTGAAATGTGACTGGTGTGAGTGTGGATTGTCTTTTAAAAGTGGGTAAGAAACACTCCTCCATTTTCAAATCTTTACCTTGCTTATGTAGCGTCTCGGACTCCCCTGTCACTCACCATCCATCTGAATTAATCTCTATTCCTCACTGTCTAACTGTTACTCTCTGCATTGCTCCCTCTCCCTATCTCTCTGTTACTCTGTATCGCTCCATCTCTCTCTCTTCCTCTCTCTCTCTCCCTCTCCCTCTCTATCCCTCTCATCCACCCTGTTGTTTATCGTTAAGGGGTCTAATCACGGAGAATTCAAACACTCTTTCTGTTTCTGTCTTGGCAGAATTAGCAACATGAGTGGATATTTCAAGACTGGATTCACACAATACAGACAGAACGCTGGTGAGCTCAGTACACGTGGTACCTGAATGTTACAATAAGATAGAATCTGTATTCAGACAACTGTCACCCCACAGGGTCCAAACTTCACCGTGTTAATTTGATTTGATTTGATTGATTTGTGTTGGGATGCAGTGAAAAGTATTGTTTCTTGTGCGCTATACAGACAAAACATTCCGTACATAGAGTACACAGGGAGAAGGAGAGGAAAGGGTGCAGAATATCGTGTTGCAGTTACCGATAGACTGTAGAAAAAGATCAGCTCACACACACACTCTCTCTTACACACTCTTAGACACACACATAATCTCACACACACACACACACACGCTCTCTCTCTCACACACACACACTCTCTCACACACTCAGACACACATACTATCTCACACACACACACACTCTCTCTCACACACACGCACTCTCTCACACACACACGCACTCTCACACTCTCAGGCACACACATACTATCTCACACACACACTCTCTCACTTTCAGACACACACACTCTCTCTCTCTCACACACACACACGTTCTCTCTCTCTCACACATACACTCTCTCACACTCTCAGACACACACATACTCTCTCTCTCACACACACACTCTCTCACACACACACACTCTCTCTCTCTCACACACACCCTCTCTCACACACACACTCTCTCTCACACACACACACACTTTCTCTCAGACGCACGCTGTCTCCATCACACATTGTCTCTCTTTCTCACACTCTCCCTCTCACACACACACACAAACTCATATTCCCTCTCTCACACACACATTCTCTCTCACACACACAATGTGGAGGGAGATTTACGCTGTATCTCACCCGATGCTGTACCTGTCCTGGGTGTGTTTGATGTGTGGCAGCTTTTCCCTGTATCTATCCCCATGCTGTATCTGTCATTGGAATATTTGATCGTCATGATGTGGAGATTTGATAGTTATTTGATAGTGACAGTGTAGAGGGAGCTTTATCTGTATCTAACCCCGTGCTGTGCCTGTCCTGGGGATGTTTGATGGGGACAGTGTAGAGGGAGCTTCACTCTGGATCTAAACCCGTGCTGTCCCTGTCCTGCGAGTGTTTAATGGGGACAGTGTCGAGGGAGCTTTACTCTGTACCTAACCCCGTGCTGTACCTGTCCTGGGAGTGTTTGATGGGGACAGTGTCGAGGGAGCTTCACTCTGTATCTAACCCCGTGCTGTATCTGTCCTGGGAGTGTTTGATGGGGACAGTGTAGAGGGAGCTTCACTCTGGATCTAAACCCGTGCTGTCCCTGTCCTGCGAGTGTTTGATGGGGATAGTGTAGAGGGAGCTTTACTCTGTATCTAACCCCGTGCTGTACCTGTCCTGCGAGTGTTTGATGGGGATAGTGCAGAGGGAGCTTTACTCTGTATCTAACCCTGTGCTGTACCTGTCCTGGGAGTGTTTGATGGGGACAGTGTAGAGGGAGCTTCACTCTGGATCTAAACCCGTGCTGTCCCTGTCCTGCGAGTGTTTAATGGGGACAGTGTCGAGGGAGCTTTACTCTGTACCTAACCCTGTGCTGTACCTGTCCTGGAAGTGTTTGATGGGGACAGGAATTACAGCACAGGAACAGTCCCTTCGGCCCTCCATGCCTGCACCAACCATGCTGCCCGACTGAACTAAGACCCCCTACCCTTCCGGGGACCGTATCCCTCTATTCCCATCCTATTCATGTATTTGTCCAGACGTTCCGTAAAACTCACTGTCGTATCTGCTTCCACTCCCTCCCCCGGCAGCGAGTTCCAGGCACCCACCACCCTCTGTGTAAAAAACCTGCCTCGTACGTCTCCTTTAAACCTTGTCCCTCGCACCTTAAACCTGTGCCCCCTAGTAATTGACTCTTCAACCCTGGGAAAAAGCTCCTGACTATCCACTCTGTCCATGCCTCTCATAATCTTGTTGAATTCTATCAGGTCGCCCCTCAACCTCCGTCGTTCCAGTGAGAACAAACCAAGTTTCTCCAATCTCTCCTCAGAGCTAATGCCCTCCATACCAGGCAACATCCTGGTAAATCTTTTCTGAACCCTCTCCAAATTCTCCACATCTTTCTGGTCGTGTGTCGATCAGAATTGAACACTATATTCCAAGTGCGGCCTAACTAAGGTTCTGTAAAGCTGCTGTATCCATGCCCTCATTATTTTAGAGACCTCTATAAGAACACCACTAAGCCAACTCAAGGGAAAAAAAGTCCCAGAGTATCCAGCCTCTCATTATAACTCAAACCATCAGGACCCCATAGCATCCCAGTCATTCTTTTCTGCACACTTTCTTGCTTAATAATCTCCTTTTTATAAGGGTGACCAGAACAATACACAGCATTCCAAGTGTGGTCTTACCAATGTCTTGTACAACTTCAACAAGACGTCCCAACTCCTGTATTCCATGTTCTGACCAATGAAACCAAGCATGTGGAATGCCTTCTTCACCACTCTATCCACCTGTGACTCCACTTTCAAGGAGCTGTCAATCTGTACCCCCGAGATCTCTTTGTTCTGTAACTCTCAGCAACACCCTACCATTAACTGAGTAAGTCCTGTGTTGGTTCGATCCACCAAAATGTATCACCTTGCATTTATCTAAATTAAACTCCATCTGCCATTCAACAGCCCACTGGCCCAATTGATCAAGATCCCATTGCAACCCGAGATAACCTTCTTCACTGTTCACTATGCCACAAATCTTGGTGTCAACTGCAAACTTACAAACCATGCCTCCTAAATTCCCATCCAAATCATTAATATAGATGACCAATAACAGTGGACCCAGCACCGATCCCTGAGGCACCCCGCTGGTCACAGGCCTCCAGTTTGACCAAAAAAACAACCCTCTACAACCACCCTCTGTCTTCTGTCATCCAGCCTATTTTATATCCATTTGGCTACCTCACCCTGGATCCCGTGAGATTTAACCAAATCCTGTCTGCTTTTGTTTTTAAATGTTTACAGTTTTAAACACTGAAACGTCTTGCCCTTGTTGGGAATATCACTGCGGTTTGAGAAAAGCAAACACTGATCCCACACTCAACACCCCCCAACACAGGACTGAGCAGAGAGTGTGAAATGTGACTGGTGTGAGTGTGGATTGTCTTTTAAAAGTGGGTAAGAAACACTCCTCCATTTTCAAATCTTTACCTTGTTTATGTAGCGTCTCGGACTCCCCTGTCACTCACTACCCATCTGAATTAATCTCTATTCCTCACTGTCTAACTGTTACTCTCTGCATTGCTCCCTCTCCCTATCTCTCTGTTACTCTGCATCGCTCCATCTCTCTCTCTTCCTCTCTCTCTCTCTCTCTCCCTCTCCCTCTCTATCCCTCTCACCCTCTCCCTCTCTATCCCTCTCATCCACCATGTTGTTTATCGTTAAGGGGTCTAATCACGGAGAATTCAAACACTCTTTCTGTTTCTGTCTTGGCAGAATTAGCAACATGAGTGGATATTTCAAGACTGGATTCACACAATACAGACAGAACGCTGGTGAGCTCAGGACACGTGGTACCTGAATGTTACAATAAGATAGAATCTGTATTCAGACAACTGTCACCCCACAGGGTCCAAACTTCACCGTGTTAATTTG
>NW_027590445.1:47500-52500 GCF_964213995.1 Mustelus asterias
CTGGGCAAGTTTGATGGGGACAGTGTAGAGGGAGCTTTACTCTGTATCTAGTCCCCTGCTGTACCTGTCCTGGGAGTGTTTGATGGGGACAGTGTCGAGGGAGCTTTAGTATACATCTAACCACTTGCTGTATCTGTCCTGGGAGTGTTTGATGGGGATAGTGCAGAGGGAGCTTTACTCTGTATCTAATCCATGCTGTCCCTGTCTTGGGAGTGTTTGATGGGGACAGTATCGAGGGAGCTTTACTCTGTATCTAAACCCGTGCTGTACCTGTCCTTGGTTTGTTTGATGGGGACAGTGTACAATGAGCTTTAATCTGTATCTAACCCCGTGCTGTACCTGTCCTGGGGGGTGTTTGATGGGGACAGTGTAGAGGGAGCTTTACTCTGTATCTAACGCCGTGCTGTACCTGTCCTGGGAGTGTTTGTTGGGGACAGTATCGCGAGAGCTTTACTCTGTATCTAACCCCGTGCTGTACCTGTCCTGGGCGAGTTTGTTGGGGACAGTGCAGAGGGAGCTTTACTCTGTATCTAACTCCGTGCTGTATCTGTCCTTGGTTTGTTTGATGGGGACACACACACGCTCTCGCTCTCGCACACACTCTATGTCTCTCACACACACACTCTCTCTCACACACACACTCTCTCTCACACACACACACACACACACTCTCTCACACACACACTCTCTCTCTCTCTCACACACACTCTCTCTCTCTCACACACACACTCTCTCTCACACACACTCTCTCTCTCACACACACACTCTCTCACACACACACTCTCGCACACTCTCTCTCTCACACACACTCTCTCTCTCACACACACTCTCTCTCTCACACACACTCTCTCTCACACAAACGGTCTCTCTCACACACACTCTCTCTCTCGCACACACTCTCTCGAAAACTCTCTCTCTCACACACACACACTCTCACACACACACACACACTCTCTCTCTCGAAAACTCTCTCTCGAAAACTCTCTCTCTCACACACACACACTCTCTCTCACACACATTCTCTCTCTCACACACACTCTCTCTCTCACACACACACACGCTCTCTCACACACACGGTTTCTCTCTCACACACACTCTCACTCTCCCACACACTGTCACTCTCACACACACTCTCACACACACACACTCTCTCTCACACACACTCTCACTCACACGCACTCTCTCTCACACACACACTCTCTCTCTCGCACACACTCTCTCACACACTCTCTCACACACAGCCTGTCTCTCACACACAGCCTGTCTCTCACACACACACTCTTTCTCACACACACACTCTCTCTAACACACTCTCTCTCACGCACAGTCTCTCTCTCACACACACTCTCTCTCGCACACACTCTCTCTCAAACACACACTCTCTCTCACACACACACACTCTCTCTCGCACACACTCTCTCTCTCACACACTCTATCTCTCTCTCACACACACTCTCTCTCACACATACACTCACAAACATATACTCTCTCACACACACACTCTCTCTCACGCACACGCTCTCTCTCTCGCACACACACTCTCTCTCGCACACACACTCTCTCTCGCACACACTCTCTCTCTCTCGCACACACTCTCTCTCTCGCACACACTCTCTCTCTCGCACACACTCTCTCTCTCACACACACTCTCTCTCTCACACACACTCTCTCACACATACACACACTCTCTCTCACACACACATTCTCTCACACACACACCCACAGAATGATGGGGCAAAATGGAGAGGAAGATTTGAGCTGTATCTAACCCCGTGCTGTACCTGTCCTGGGTGTGTTTGATGTGCACAATGTGGAGGCAGCTTTTCCTTTAATCTAGCACCATGCTGTGTCTGTCATTGGATTATATGATGGGGACAGTGTATAGGGAGCTTCACTCTGTATCTAAACCTGTGCTGTACCTGTCCTGGGAGTGTTTGATGGGGATAGTGTAGAGGGAGCTTTACTCTGTATCTAACCCTGTGCTGTATATGTCCTGGGAGTGTTTGATGGGGGACAGTGTAGAGGGAGCTTCACTCTGTATCTAAACACGTGCTGTATCTGTCCTGGGTGTGTTTGATGGGGGACAGTGTAGAGGGAGCTTTGCTCTGTATCTAACCCCGTGCTGTATCTCTCCTGGAAGTGTTTTATGGGGACAGTGGAGAGGGAGCTTTACTCTGTATCGAACCCCGTGCTGTACCTGTCCTGGGAGTGTTTGATGGGGGACAGTATAGAGGGAGCTTTACTCTGTATCTAACCCCGTGCTGTACCTGTCCTGGGAGTGTTTGATGGGGACAGTGTATAGGGAGCTTCACTCTATCTAAACACGTGCTGAACCTGTCCTGGGTGTGTTTGATGGGGGACAGTGTAGAGGGAGTTTTGCTCTGTATCTAACCCCATGCTGTATCTCTCCTGGAAGTGTTTTATGGGGATAGTGGAGAGGGAGCTTTACTCTGTATCGAACCCCGTGCTGTATTTTTCCTGGGAGTGTTTAATGGGGACAGTGTCCAGGGAGCTATACTCTGTACCTAACCCTGTGCTGTACCTGTCCTGGGAGTGTTTGATGGGGACAGGACTTGGGGGACATTGGATTTTAGACAATGTTTAGGGTTTTAGACTTTTCGGAGTGAAATTCAGGAACACTTTGCCACACCAGGTGTGATATTAGTTTGGAACTACCTTCTATAATTCACAGTTGATGCTCAGTCGCTTATTAATGTTCAAACCTGAAGTTGATGGATGGTATTTTACACACAGGAGAAGCAATTTAAAATCAATGGGTCAATGTTAAAATAGTTGCAGGAACAGAGAGACCTGGGCTTTCAGTTCATTTTTACATCTTAAAGATTCAACCTGGGGCTCAGAATCTGTCAGTTGAATCTACTTTTCCTGTCCCGAAAACGTGTCAACAATTGTGTTGGGGAATGTGACAAAAGGTGACATTCCTGCATCCTGCACAATGGGGTTGGGAGGTTGTTTGAAAGGAGATTCAGAAAGTGTCAATTAGATTGTGTCTCTTTGCAGAAGTTGAGTATTTCACAGGAGATGCCTTGAGATAAAGGAAAGTTTTACCAATGTCTGCGTAACTTTCAAAGTCTCCAGACGCATGAAGGGGGCAGAGATTTTGTAATATTCAGAGCAGGAGATGGCAGACAATCACAGAATTGAAGATGTGAGGCCATCTCTTGTTTCTGAATGTCAATCTGTAGCTTTTAAACTTTAGCCCTGGGCTAATCATTCCAAGTTTGCAATCCCACACTTTGCTGTTGTGGATTTTGAGTTGTAAATTTTCTGAAATTGATTCTGTAATAAAAATCCCTGCAGGATGCAATGATTCCCATTCTGTCTGCTGCTGCCAAGCCCCAGTTTGTGTCTCAGTTTCACTCTTTATCAACCATTTAAGATCCAAGAGTCATAGAATTCCTACACTGCAGAATGAGGCCATTCAGCCCAACAAGCCTGCCCCGACAGTAATCCCACCCAGGCCCGAATCCCCCTGACACTAAGGGGCAATTTAGCAAACGTGCAAACTCCACACAGACAGTCACTCGAGGCGGGGAATCGAACCCAGATCCCTGGCGCTGTGAGTCAGCAGTGCTAACCACTGTGCCACCGTGTCGCCCGGTGATGAGACAGAACATTTGCCAAAGTGCACAGAAATAGGCAGCATTGTCAGCATTTTAGCTGGAAGCTTCAAATGACAAAGGGATCTTAATAGTAGAGTCACAGAATCCCTGCAGTGCAGAAGGAGACCATTCAGCCCATCGAGTCTGTACTGACTCTCTGACACAGTATCTTACCAAGGCCCTTGACCCAGCCCTATCCCCGTAACCCCACACATTTCCCTTAATCCACCGAACCAACACAGCTTTGGACAGGAAACGGCAATTTACTGTGTCCAATCCACAAATTTGGAAAACACTGGGATGGATTGAGAAATGGTTTCCGGGCAGAAAACAGAGCTCAGATACAAATGGGCCCTTTGGCCCAACTTTTCCCTGCCACCCAGTTTTTACCATAAAGCTCGTATCAAATGCCTTGCGTTTGGCCCAAATCCCTCCATACCAATCTTACCAGAATAACTGTCTAAATGCTTTTTAAAATATAAAATTGTTTCCGCTTCTACTACGACCTCTGGCAGCTTGTTCCAATCCCTCACCACCCTATGTGTGAAAGGAATTGCCCTCTGGACCCTCTCCCCTCTCACCTTAAACCTGTGTCTTCTAGTTTTAGACTGCCCTCCCTTTTGGAAAAGATGTTGATGAGCTTCTCAAAGAACAAAGAGAATTACAGCACAGGAACAGTCCCTTCGGCCCTCCAAGCCTGCACCAACCATGCTGCCCGACTGAACTAAAACCCCCTACCCTTCCGGGGACCATATCCCTCTATTCCCATCCTATTCATGTATTTGTCCAGACGTTCCGTAAAACTCACTATCGTATCTGCTTCCACTACCTCCCCCGGCAGCGAGTTCCAGGCACCCACCACCCTCTGTGTAAAAAAACTTGCCTTGTACATCTCCTTTAAACCTTGCCCCTCACACCTTAAACCTGTGCCCACTAGATTTTGAATCTTCCACCCTGGTAAAAAGCTTCTGACTATCCACTCTGTCCATGCCCCTCATAATCTTGTAGAATTCTATCAGGTCGCCCCTCAACCTCCGTCGTTCCAGTGAGAACAAAGCAAGTTTCTCCAATCTCTCCTCAGAGCTAATGCCCTCCATACCAGGCAACATCCTGGTAAATCTTTTCTGAACCCTCTCCAAATTCTCCACATCTTTCTGATAGTGTGTCGATCAGAATTGAACACTATATTCCAAGTGCGGCCTAACTAAGGTTCTATAAAGCTGCTATATCCATGCCCTCATTATTTTAGAGACCTCTAGAAGAACACCACTAAGCCAACTCAAGGGAAAAAAGGTCCCAGAGTATCCAGCCTCTCATTATAACTCAAACCATCAGGACCCCATAGCATCCCAGTAATTCTTTTCTGCACACTTTCTA